>NC_135795.1:21741858-21751858 GCF_051106095.1 Pogona vitticeps
TTAGGGTTAGGGTTAGGGTTAGGGTTAGGGTTAGGGTTAGGGTTAGGGTTAGGGTTAGGGTTAGGGTTAGGGTTAGGGTTAGGGTTAGGGTTAGGGTTAGGGTTAGGGTTAGGGTTAGGGTTAGGGTTAGGGTTAGGGTTAGGGTTAGGGTTAGGGTTAGGGTTAGGGTTAGGGTTAGGGTTAGGGTTAGGGTTAGGGTTAGGGTTAGGGTTAGGGTTAGGGTTAGGGTTAGGGTTAGGGTTAGGGTTAGGGTTAGGGTTAGGGTTAGGGTTAGGGTTAGGGTTAGGGTTAGGGTTAGGGTTAGGGTTAGGGTTAGGGTTAGGGTTAGGGTTAGGGTTAGGGTTAGGGTTAGGGTTAGGGTTAGGGTTAGGGTTAGGGTTAGGGTTAGGGTTAGGGTTAGGGTTAGGGTTAGGGTTAGGGTTAGGGTTAGGGTTAGGGTTAGGGTTAGGGTTAGGGTTAGGGTTAGGGTTAGGGTTAGGGTTAGGGTTAGGGTTAGGGTTAGGGTTAGGGTTAGGGTTAGGGTTAGGGTTAGGGTTAGGGTTAGGGTTAGGGTTAGGGTTAGGGTTAGGGTTAGGGTTAGGGTTAGGGTTAGGGTTAGGGTTAGGGTTAGGTTAGGGTTAGGGTTAGGGTTAGGGTTAGGGTTAGGGTTAGGGTTAGGGTTAGGGTTAGGGTTAGGGTTAGGGTTAGGGTTAGGGTTAGGGTTAGGGTTAGGGTTAGGGTTAGGGTTAGGGTTAGGGTTAGGGTTAGGGTTAGGGTTAGGGTTAGGGTTAGGGTTAGGGTTAGGGTTAGGGTTAGGGTTAGGGTTAGGGTTAGGGTTAGGGTTAGGGTTAGGGTTAGGGTTAGGGTTAGGGTTAGGGTTAGGGTTAGGGTTAGGGTTAGGGTTAGGGTTAGGGTTAGGGTTAGGGTTAGGGTTAGGGTTAGGGTTAGGGTTAGGGTTAGGGTTAGGGTTAGGGTTAGGGTTAGGGTTAGGGTTAGGGTTAGGGTTAGGGTTAGGGTTAGGGTTAGGGTTAGGGTTAGGGTTAGGGTTAGGGTTAGGGTTAGGGTTAGGGTTAGGGTTAGGGTTAGGGTTAGGGTTAGGGTTAGGGTTAGGGTTAGGGTTAGGGTTAGGGTTAGGGTTAGGGTTAGGGTTAGGGTTAGGGTTAGGGTTAGGGTTAGGGTTAGGGTTAGGGTTAGGGTTAGGGTTAGGGTTAGGGTTAGGGTTAGGGTTAGGGTTAGGGTTAGGGTTAGGGTTAGGGTTAGGGTTAGGGTTAGGGTTAGGGTTAGGGTTAGGGTTAGGGTTAGGGTTAGGGGTTAGGGTTAGGGTTAGGGTTAGGGTTAGGGTTAGGGTTAGGGTTAGGGTTAGGGTTAGGGTTAGGGTTAGGGTTAGGGTTAGGGTTAGGGTTAGGGTTAGGGTTAGGGTTAGGGTTAGGGTTAGGGTTAGGGTTAGGGTTAGGGTTAGGGTTAGGGTTAGGGTTAGGGTTAGGGTTAGGGTTAGGGTTAGGGTTAGGGTTAGGGTTAGGGTTAGGGTTAGGGTTAGGGTTAGGGTTAGGGTTAGGGTTAGGGTTAGGGTTAGGGTTAGGGTTAGGGTTAGGGTTAGGGTTAGGGTTAGGGTTAGGGTTAGGGTTAGGGTTAGGGTTAGGGTTAGGGTTAGGGTTAGGGTTAGGGTTAGGGTTAGGGTTAGGGTTAGGGTTAGGGTTAGGGTTAGGGTTAGGGTTAGGGTTAGGGTTAGGGTTAGGGTTAGGGTTAGGGTTAGGGTTAGGGTTAGGGTTAGGGTTAGGGTTAGGGTTAGGGTTAGGGTTAGGGTTAGGGTTAGGGTTAGGGTTAGGGTTAGGGTTAGGGTTAGGGTTAGGGTTAGGGTTAGGGTTAGGGTTAGGGTTAGGGTTAGGGTTAGGGTTAGGGTTAGGGTTAGGGTTAGGGTTAGGGTTAGGGTTAGGGTTAGGGTTAGGGTTAGGGTTAGGGTTAGGGTTAGGGTTAGGGTTAGGGTTAGGGTTAGGGTTAGGGTTAGGGTTAGGGTTAGGGTTAGGGTTAGGGTTAGGGTTAGGGTTAGGGTTAGGGTTAGGGTTAGGGTTAGGGTTAGGGTTAGGGTTAGGGTTAGGGTTAGGGTTAGGGTTAGGGTTAGGGTTAGGGTTAGGGTTAGGGTTAGGGTTAGGGTTAGGGTTAGGGTTAGGGTTAGGGTTAGGGTTAGGGTTAGGGTTAGGGTTAGGGTTAGGGTTAGGGTTAGGGTTAGGGTTAGGGTTAGGGTTAGGGTTAGGGTTAGGGTTAGGGTTAGGGTTAGGGTTAGGGTTAGGGTTAGGGTTAGGGTTAGGGTTAGGGTTAGGGTTAGGGTTAGGGTTAGGGTTAGGGTTAGGGTTAGGGTTAGGGTTAGGGTTAGGGTTAGGGTTAGGGTTAGGGTTAGGGTTAGGGTTAGGGTTAGGGTTAGGGTTAGGGTTAGGGTTAGGGTTAGGGTTAGGGTTAGGGTTAGGGTTAGGGTTAGGGTTAGGGTTAGGGTTAGGGTTAGGGTTAGGGTTAGGGTTAGGGTTAGGGTTAGGGTTAGGGTTAGGGTTAGGGTTAGGGTTAGGGTTAGGGTTAGGGTTAGGGTTAGGGTTAGGGTTAGGGTTAGGGTTAGGGTTAGGGTTAGGGTTAGGGTTAGGGTTAGGGTTAGGGTTAGGGTTAGGGTTAGGGTTAGGGTTAGGGTTAGGGTTAGGGTTAGGGTTAGGGTTAGGGTTAGGGTTAGGGTTAGGGTTAGGGTTAGGGTTAGGGTTAGGGTTAGGGTTAGGGTTAGGGTTAGGGTTAGGGTTAGGGTTAGGGTTAGGGTTAGGGTTAGGGTTAGGGTTAGGGTTAGGGTTAGGGTTAGGGTTAGGGTTAGGGTTAGGGTTAGGGTTAGGGTTAGGGTTAGGGTTAGGGTTAGGGTTAGGGTTAGGGTTAGGGTTAGGGTTAGGGTTAGGGTTAGGGTTAGGGTTAGGGTTAGGGTTAGGGTTAGGGTTAGGGTTAGGGTTAGGGTTAGGGTTAGGGTTAGGGTTAGGGTTAGGGTTAGGGTTAGGGTTAGGGTTAGGGTTAGGGTTAGGGTTAGGGTTAGGGTTAGGGTTAGGGTTAGGGTTAGGGTTAGGGTTAGGGTTAGGGTTAGGGTTAGGGTTAGGGTTAGGGTTAGGGTTAGGGTTAGGGTTAGGGTTAGGGTTAGGGTTAGGGTTAGGGTTAGGGTTAGGGTTAGGGTTAGGGTTAGGGTTAGGGTTAGGGTTAGGGTTAGGGTTAGGGTTAGGGTTAGGGTTAGGGTTAGGGTTAGGGTTAGGGTTAGGGTTAGGGTTAGGGTTAGGGTTAGGGTTAGGGTTAGGGTTAGGGTTAGGGTTAGGGTTAGGGTTAGGGTTAGGGTTAGGGTTAGGGTTAGGGTTAGGGTTAGGGTTAGGGTTAGGGTTAGGGTTAGGGTTAGGGTTAGGGTTAGGGTTAGGGTTAGGGTTAGGGTTAGGGTTAGGGTTAGGGTTAGGGTTAGGGTTAGGGTTAGGGTTAGGGTTAGGGTTAGGGTTAGGGTTAGGGTTAGGGTTAGGGTTAGGGTTAGGGTTAGGGTTAGGGTTAGGGTTAGGGTTAGGGTTAGGGTTAGGGTTAGGGTTAGGGTTAGGGTTAGGGTTAGGGTTAGGGTTAGGGTTAGGGTTAGGGTTAGGGTTAGGGTTAGGGTTAGGGTTAGGGTTAGGGTTAGGGTTAGGGTTAGGGTTAGGGTTAGGGTTAGGGTTAGGGTTAGGGTTAGGGTTAGGGTTAGGGTTAGGGTTAGGGTTAGGGTTAGGGTTAGGGTTAGGGTTAGGGTTAGGGTTAGGGTTAGGGTTAGGGTTAGGGTTAGGGTTAGGGTTAGGGTTAGGGTTAGGGTTAGGGTTAGGGTTAGGGTTAGGGTTAGGGTTAGGGTTAGGGTTAGGGTTAGGGTTAGGGTTAGGGTTAGGGTTAGGGTTAGGGTTAGGGTTAGGGTTAGGGTTAGGGTTAGGGTTAGGGTTAGGGTTAGGGTTAGGGTTAGGGTTAGGGTTAGGGTTAGGGTTAGGGTTAGGGTTAGGGTTAGGGTTAGGGTTAGGGTTAGGGTTAGGGTTAGGGTTAGGGTTAGGGTTAGGGTTAGGGTTAGGGTTAGGGTTAGGGTTAGGGTTAGGGTTAGGGTTAGGGTTAGGGTTAGGGTTAGGGTTAGGGTTAGGGTTAGGGTTAGGGTTAGGGTTAGGGTTAGGGTTAGGGTTAGGGTTAGGGTTAGGGTTAGGGTTAGGGTTAGGGTTAGGGTTAGGGTTAGGGTTAGGGTTAGGGTTAGGGTTAGGGTTAGGGTTAGGGTTAGGGTTAGGGTTAGGGTTAGGGTTAGGGTTAGGGTTAGGGTTAGGGTTAGGGTTAGGGTTAGGGTTAGGGTTAGGGTTAGGGTTAGGGTTAGGGTTAGGGTTAGGGTTAGGGTTAGGGTTAGGGTTAGGGTTAGGGTTAGGGTTAGGGTTAGGGTTAGGGTTAGGGTTAGGGTTAGGGTTAGGGTTAGGGTTAGGGTTAGGGTTAGGGTTAGGGTTAGGGTTAGGGTTAGGGTTAGGGTTAGGGTTAGGGTTAGGGTTAGGGTTAGGGTTAGGGTTAGGGTTAGGGTTAGGGTTAGGGTTAGGGTTAGGGTTAGGGTTAGGGTTAGGGTTAGGGTTAGGGTTAGGGTTAGGGTTAGGGTTAGGGTTAGGGTTAGGGTTAGGGTTAGGGTTAGGGTTAGGGTTAGGGTTAGGGTTAGGGTTAGGGTTAGGGTTAGGGTTAGGGTTAGGGTTAGGGTTAGGGTTAGGGTTAGGGTTAGGGTTAGGGTTAGGGTTAGGGTTAGGGTTAGGGTTAGGGTTAGGGTTAGGGTTAGGGTTAGGGTTAGGGTTAGGGTTAGGGTTAGGGTTAGGGTTAGGGTTAGGGTTAGGGTTAGGGTTAGGGTTAGGGTTAGGGTTAGGGTTAGGGTTAGGGTTAGGGTTAGGGTTAGGGTTAGGGTTAGGGTTAGGGTTAGGGTTAGGGTTAGGGTTAGGGTTAGGGTTAGGGTTAGGGTTAGGGTTAGGGTTAGGGTTAGGGTTAGGGTTAGGGTTAGGGTTAGGGTTAGGGTTAGGGTTAGGGTTAGGGTTAGGGTTAGGGTTAGGGTTAGGGTTAGGGTTAGGGTTAGGGTTAGGGTTAGGGTTAGGGTTAGGGTTAGGGTTAGGGTTAGGGTTAGGGTTAGGGTTAGGGTTAGGGTTAGGGTTAGGGTTAGGGTTAGGGTTAGGGTTAGGGTTAGGGTTAGGGTTAGGGTTAGGGTTAGGGTTAGGGTTAGGGTTAGGGTTAGGGTTAGGGTTAGGGTTAGGGTTAGGGTTAGGGTTAGGGTTAGGGTTAGGGTTAGGGTTAGGGTTAGGGTTAGGGTTAGGGTTAGGGTTAGGGTTAGGGTTAGGGTTAGGGTTAGGGTTAGGGTTAGGGTTAGGGTTAGGGTTAGGGTTAGGGTTAGGGTTAGGGTTAGGGTTAGGGTTAGGGTTAGGGTTAGGGTTAGGGTTAGGGTTAGGGTTAGGGTTAGGGTTAGGGTTAGGGTTAGGGTTAGGGTTAGGGTTAGGGTTAGGGTTAGGGTTAGGGTTAGGGTTAGGGTTAGGGTTAGGGTTAGGGTTAGGGTTAGGGTTAGGGTTAGGGTTAGGGTTAGGGTTAGGGTTAGGGTTAGGGTTAGGGTTAGGGTTAGGGTTAGGGTTAGGGTTAGGGTTAGGGTTAGGGTTAGGGTTAGGGTTAGGGTTAGGGTTAGGGTTAGGGTTAGGGTTAGGGTTAGGGTTAGGGTTAGGGTTAGGGTTAGGGTTAGGGTTAGGGTTAGGGTTAGGGTTAGGGTTAGGGTTAGGGTTAGGGTTAGGGTTAGGGTTAGGGTTAGGGTTAGGGTTAGGGTTAGGGTTAGGGTTAGGGTTAGGGTTAGGGTTAGGGTTAGGGTTAGGGTTAGGGTTAGGGTTAGGGTTAGGGTTAGGGTTAGGGTTAGGGTTAGGGTTAGGGTTAGGGTTAGGGTTAGGGTTAGGGTTAGGGTTAGGGTTAGGGTTAGGGTTAGGGTTAGGGTTAGGGTTAGGGTTAGGGTTAGGGTTAGGGTTAGGGTTAGGGTTAGGGTTAGGGTTAGGGTTAGGGTTAGGGTTAGGGTTAGGGTTAGGGTTAGGGTTAGGGTTAGGGTTAGGGTTAGGGTTAGGGTTAGGGTTAGGGTTAGGGTTAGGGTTAGGGTTAGGGTTAGGGTTAGGGTTAGGGTTAGGGTTAGGGTTAGGGTTAGGGTTAGGGTTAGGGTTAGGGTTAGGGTTAGGGTTAGGGTTAGGGTTAGGGTTAGGGTTAGGGTTAGGGTTAGGGTTAGGGTTAGGGTTAGGGTTAGGGTTAGGGTTAGGGTTAGGGTTAGGGTTAGGGTTAGGGTTAGGGTTAGGGTTAGGGTTAGGGTTAGGGTTAGGGTTAGGGTTAGGGTTAGGGTTAGGGTTAGGGTTAGGGTTAGGGTTAGGGTTAGGGTTAGGGTTAGGGTTAGGGTTAGGGTTAGGGTTAGGGTTAGGGTTAGGGTTAGGGTTAGGGTTAGGGTTAGGGTTAGGGTTAGGGTTAGGGTTAGGGTTAGGGTTAGGGTTAGGGTTAGGGTTAGGGTTAGGGTTAGGGTTAGGGTTAGGGTTAGGGTTAGGGTTAGGGTTAGGGTTAGGGTTAGGGTTAGGGTTAGGGTTAGGGTTAGGGTTAGGGTTAGGGTTAGGGTTAGGGTTAGGGTTAGGGTTAGGGTTAGGGTTAGGGTTAGGGTTAGGGTTAGGGTTAGGGTTAGGGTTAGGGTTAGGGTTAGGGTTAGGGTTAGGGTTAGGGTTAGGGTTAGGGTTAGGGTTAGGGTTAGGGTTAGGGTTAGGGTTAGGGTTAGGGTTAGGGTTAGGGTTAGGGTTAGGGTTAGGGTTAGGGTTAGGGTTAGGGTTAGGGTTAGGGTTAGGGTTAGGGTTAGGGTTAGGGTTAGGGTTAGGGTTAGGGTTAGGGTTAGGGTTAGGGTTAGGGTTAGGGTTAGGGTTAGGGTTAGGGTTAGGGTTAGGGTTAGGGTTAGGGT
This sequence comes from Pogona vitticeps, assembly GCF_051106095.1. Taxonomy (NCBI): domain Eukaryota; kingdom Metazoa; phylum Chordata; class Lepidosauria; order Squamata; family Agamidae; genus Pogona; species Pogona vitticeps. The sequence continues at coordinate 21,748,802 of NC_135795.1, forward strand.
TAGGGTTAGGGTTAGGGTTAGGGTTAGGGTTAGGGTTAGGGTTAGGGTTAGGGTTAGGGTTAGGGTTAGGGTTAGGGTTAGGGTTAGGGTTAGGGTTAGGGTTAGGGTTAGGGTTAGGGTTAGGGTTAGGGTTAGGGTTAGGGTTAGGGTTAGGGTTAGGGTTAGGGTTAGGGTTAGGGTTAGGGTTAGGGTTAGGGTTAGGGTTAGGGTTAGGGTTAGGGTTAGGGTTAGGGTTAGGGTTAGGGTTAGGGTTAGGGTTAGGGTTAGGGTTAGGGTTAGGGTTAGGGTTAGGGTTAGGGTTAGGGTTAGGGTTAGGGTTAGGGTTAGGGTTAGGGTTAGGGTTAGGGTTAGGGTTAGGGTTAGGGTTAGGGTTAGGGTTAGGGTTAGGGTTAGGGTTAGGGTTAGGGTTAGGGTTAGGGTTAGGGTTAGGGTTAGGGTTAGGGTTAGGGTTAGGGTTAGGGTTAGGGTTAGGGTTAGGGTTAGGGTTAGGGTTAGGGTTAGGGTTAGGGTTAGGGTTAGGGTTAGGGTTAGGGTTAGGGTTAGGGTTAGGGTTAGGGTTAGGGTTAGGGTTAGGGTTAGGGTTAGGGTTAGGGTTAGGGTTAGGGTTAGGGTTAGGGTTAGGGGTTAGGGTTAGGGTTAGGGTTAGGGTTAGGGTTAGGGTTAGGGTTAGGGTTAGGGTTAGGGTTAGGGTTAGGGTTAGGGTTAGGGTTAGGGTTAGGGTTAGGGTTAGGGTTAGGGTTAGGGTTAGGGTTAGGGTTAGGGTTAGGGTTAGGGTTAGGGTTAGGGTTAGGGTTAGGGTTAGGGTTAGGGTTAGGGTTAGGGTTAGGGTTAGGGTTAGGGTTAGGGTTAGGGTTAGGGTTAGGGTTAGGGTTAGGGTTAGGGTTAGGGTTAGGGTTAGGGTTAGGGTTAGGGTTAGGGTTAGGGTTAGGGTTAGGGTTAGGGTTAGGGTTAGGGTTAGGGTTAGGGTTAGGGTTAGGGTTAGGGTTAGGGTTAGGGTTAGGGTTAGGGTTAGGGTTAGGGTTAGGGTTAGGGTTAGGGTTAGGGTTAGGGTTAGGGTTAGGGTTAGGGTTAGGGTTAGGGTTAGGGTTAGGGTTAGGGTTAGGGTTAGGGTTAGGGTTAGGGTTAGGGTTAGGGTTAGGGTTAGGGTTAGGGTTAGGGTTAGGGTTAGGGTTAGGGTTAGGGTTAGGGTTAGGGTTAGGGTTAGGGTTAGGGTTAGGGTTAGGGTTAGGGTTAGGGTTAGGGTTAGGGTTAGGGTTAGGGTTAGGGTTAGGGTTAGGGTTAGGGTTAGGGTTAGGGTTAGGGTTAGGGTTAGGGTTAGGGTTAGGGTTAGGGTTAGGGTTAGGGTTAGGGTTAGGGTTAGGGTTAGGGGTTAGGGTTAGGGTTAGGGTTAGGGTTAGGGTTAGGGTTAGGGTTAGGGTTAGGGTTAGGGTTAGGGTTAGGGTTAGGGTTAGGGTTAGGGTTAGGGTTAGGGTTAGGGTTAGGGTTAGGGTTAGGGTTAGGGTTAGGGTTAGGGTTAGGGTTAGGGTTAGGGTTAGGGTTAGGGTTAGGGTTAGGGTTAGGGTTAGGGTTAGGGTTAGGGTTAGGGTTAGGGTTAGGGTTAGGGTTAGGGTTAGGGTTAGGGTTAGGGTTAGGGGTTAGGGTTAGGGTTAGGGTTAGGGTTAGGGTTAGGGTTAGGGTTAGGGTTAGGGTTAGGGTTAGGGTTAGGGTTAGGGTTAGGGTTAGGGTTAGGGTTAGGGTTAGGGTTAGGGTTAGGGTTAGGGTTAGGGTTAGGGTTAGGGTTAGGGTTAGGGTTAGGGTTAGGGTTAGGGTTAGGGTTAGGGTTAGGGTTAGGGTTAGGGTTAGGGTTAGGGTTAGGGTTAGGGTTAGGGTTAGGGTTAGGGTTAGGGTTAGGGTTAGGGTTAGGGTTAGGGTTAGGGTTAGGGTTAGGGTTAGGGTTAGGGTTAGGGTTAGGGTTAGGGTTAGGGTTAGGGTTAGGGTTAGGGTTAGGGTTAGGGTTAGGGTTAGGGTTAGGGTTAGGGTTAGGGTTAGGGTTAGGGTTAGGGTTAGGGTTAGGGTTAGGGTTAGGGTTAGGGTTAGGGTTAGGGTTAGGGGTTAGGGTTAGGGTTAGGGTTAGGGTTAGGGTTAGGGTTAGGGTTAGGGTTAGGGTTAGGGTTAGGGTTAGGGTTAGGGTTAGGGTTAGGGTTAGGGTTAGGGTTAGGGTTAGGGTTAGGGTTAGGGTTAGGGTTAGGGTTAGGGTTAGGGTTAGGGTTAGGGTTAGGGTTAGGGTTAGGGTTAGGGTTAGGGTTAGGGTTAGGGTTAGGGTTAGGGTTAGGGTTAGGGTTAGGGTTAGGGTTAGGGTTAGGGTTAGGGTTAGGGTTAGGGTTAGGGTTAGGGTTAGGGTTAGGGTTAGGGTTAGGGTTAGGGTTAGGGTTAGGGTTAGGGTTAGGGTTAGGGTTAGGGTTAGGGTTAGGGTTAGGGTTAGGGTTAGGGTTAGGGTTAGGGTTAGGGTTAGGGTTAGGGTTAGGGTTAGGGTTAGGGTTAGGGTTAGGGTTAGGGTTAGGGTTAGGGTTAGGGTTAGGGTTAGGGTTAGGGTTAGGGTTAGGGTTAGGGTTAGGGTTAGGGTTAGGGTTAGGGTTAGGGTTAGGGTTAGGGTTAGGGTTAGGGTTAGGGTTAGGGTTAGGGTTAGGGTTAGGGTTAGGGTTAGGGTTAGGGTTAGGGTTAGGGTTAGGGTTAGGGTTAGGGTTAGGGTTAGGGTTAGGGTTAGGGTTAGGGTTAGGGTTAGGGTTAGGGTTAGGGTTAGGGTTAGGGTTAGGGTTAGGGTTAGGGTTAGGGTTAGGGGTTAGGGTTAGGGTTAGGGTTAGGGTTAGGGTTAGGGTTAGGGTTAGGGTTAGGGTTAGGGTTAGGGTTAGGGTTAGGGTTAGGGTTAGGGTTAGGGTTAGGGTTAGGGTTAGGGTTAGGGTTAGGGTTAGGGTTAGGGTTAGGGTTAGGGTTAGGGTTAGGGTTAGGGTTAGGGTTAGGGTTAGGGTTAGGGTTAGGGTTAGGGTTAGGGTTAGGGTTAGGGTTAGGGTTAGGGTTAGG